>NC_141876.1:75395000-75425000 GCF_056163025.1 Triticum urartu | reverse complement strand
ATCTTGATTCGTTAGAAATTGAACAGGTAAAGAAATAGTTCAATCACCCCAGAATCGTCGAAATCCCCTCGAAATGGAGAGCGGCGCAAGTCTCACACTCTTTCTCTCACTCTCTATCCTCTGTCTTTCAGATTTTCCCCTCGTAGCTGATACAGTGAAATATTATTATGTAAGGGAGCTGATCCACAGGATTCAATGGTGAATTCTGATTTCCCCACAGACTGAACCAAAGGAGAAGAATAGAATAATTCACTGGTGCAGGCGGAGCAGCAAACCTTCGTAGAAAAGGGAGAGGGTATACCTAGAAATGATGAAATCAACCAGCACTGCCTTGCTAATTGAATAAAGGAAGATGCCGACTACTTTCTGAACAGAACAATGAGAGTCCCGAACAATGGGAGAATGGAGCTTCCCGTCTATGAACTAATCGCTAGACTATATCGTATCGAGCTCAAAGGTTTGTGCAACTTATCTATCAAGCCACACTTCTTTACTTCGAGATAGCGCATTCCACACTTCTTTACTTCGCTATAGAAGTAGGATCCCAGCTCACAATACAATCAGTAGTTTACTTAACTGATATAAAGAGTTTCCCCTGCCTGCCCCTACTATCAAATGATAATACATAAATGATCCGGGGCTAGTGTTGGGTAGCCGGCCCACTAGAATTCAAGTGCTTCTTATCGATTCAATACGCCCTTAACGGATCCCCGTGCTTTATCTCCATTGGGTGGAGCAAGACCCTTGTCCTATCTTTTCTTTACAGAGCAATAGAAATGATGGTTGCCCCTCGCTGCACTGACCAATGATATCTCAGAAGAGAGAAAGACTTCTATAACTTGCCAATGATATCTAGTGGGCACTACGAACTCCAGGCATACTGTACTTGACCACCCTACTTTGCTTTGTCCCTATTAGGCGAAATCAATACTTACTTTCAATTGGTAGAGAGGAAGAAGAGAACTGACACTAGTAATAGGTTGATGACTTCTCTTAACAGAACTGACACTAGTAATAGGTTGATGACTTCTCTGACTTAATAGCTGGCCGACTTCTCTTCATGGATCACCGTTCTATATAGTTAGGCGCAGCATCGCGTTTAACCACCTATCTACACAGCAAGCTTCTTCAACAGGTCATTGGACATCACCCTCACTTCTTCTAGCAGGAAAGCGCGTTAAGAGGTAAGATCGTACCTCAAGTCAAAGGGCCTCGTTATAGTTGGAGGCAACACAACACACGCTGAACAAACCTCAACTTGCCTATTTTGTGTAACTGGTTGAAACTACTAATTTCCAGTTCATCTTACGATGGTATACGGTGACGGGCCAACCTTCTATACTAGTGCATTCATAGGAGGACGAAGCAGGAATTAGGAAGCCCTACACTTCAACCGGAGCGAACTTCACACTCGAACTTGGATATAGCAAATAGATCAAATAGGCTCAGAGAGATACGGGGCATAATCAAAAAAAAGAACCGTTGGAGTGGCAATACAGCTAGATAGATAGATAGAAGGTCTGATTCTAAACGAAGTCTGATCTGTCACACCCAGCCATAAACAACCATTCCAGATTCCCAAGATGAAGTGGAAAGAAAAAGGATGCATTCAGGATCTCATACTTCGGCGAATCTAGGGGCTCAGAAGAGTGTCACCAACGACGGTAAATCGGTGGGCCAAACCAAAGAAAGACTGTGTCTTTGACGACGTGGTCACGGGGATACGATCCGACAAGAGAGATGCTGAAGAATATGCCCTCCTCAAGGGGTCAAGCACTCGATCAGAACTAAATCATCCTGCGGCACTCGCAGCATGAGCACATAGGGCAAGATGAAGAGAAGGATAAACGCTAAAGAGATCGTCAACTTCACCTTGGCATGCTTCCATCAGTGCCTCAAAACATTTGCTATTCTTAAGCAGCATACTAGAACTTCATTGATACAGGCTTCTGCACTTTTTCATGAAGACAAGCAAGAGCTATCATCTGTCTTGGAGTTCTACCATGAAGAAAGAGGATCTAATAGCTAAGAAATATTTGCAGCAGCTAATGAGCTGACAGAGCAAATAGGAAGGTACACAGAGATTAAAGACATTCATGTTATTACAAAAGTATGTTTCCAATACTGGGAGAATGATTATGCTGGTATGAAGAACCTCATGTCTTTGGTTGCCAGTATTAGCAGGATAGCCGCGCGTATTCAGCAGCCAGTTATATTGTCCAATAAATACTGGGTTACAAGCCAAGACTATTTTGTCAAGGATCCTGTCAGAGTAACATTGTGGTATAAGCCAATTACCCCGGAGTATTTGCCTTTCTTTACCTATTTTATTATAGATTTATTGCTTTCACATGCCATGAGATTTCTTCCTTTCTTATCGATTACGGCTAGAAAGAGAGGTTGGTGTGGTCCATACATCACTATCATAGATCCACTATGTACTGGTAACGTTAGCCTATTCGTAAATCCTCAGTACTGTACGTACTCGAGAGAAGTTGCTCCCTTCCATGACAAAGACTAGTTAAGTTTCACTATCTCCTTTCTCAACTCACTATATCCCAGCTGCACAAGAGTAGTCAATAAAATCATAAAAGTAAGAAGGAAGCAAAGCAAAGGATCGGATGTGGCGGGATACGAAGTGCACCGCTAAGCCAATACGAATGTATACATACGAACCCACGCCAATACTAGTAGTAGGGGTATTGAACTCAATTAAAGGTTAGGGCTCGGTTTCCGGTTGACTTTTCGAATCCTATCCTATGTTTCTGGTTAAACCAATTAAATAGGAGTATCCACCCAACTTTCATATGCTGTAGTTCCTATACGCTAACGGGTTCATCTTTGCCCTGCTTCCTTGGCATTGAGGCTCACACCTCTCCTTAGTCAAATCTAGTTGTAGTAAAGTATAGAGATTTGAAAGTAGCTGGATGCCAAGAGCACTCTTATTCCTCGTCCATTCCGTATGGATTCTCAACCTTGGCCTACAAGCGGAACAAACTATGCCAGCTCAAGCTAGAACTCACTTAGAAGGTCAGGAAAGAGTGACTCAACAGGGGAAAGCCGGAGCGCCTTAGCAGCGCTTCATTGGCTCGCGTCAAGTCTTCCGCTCATTTGGTAAACATGCACATCCTAACCCCGCGAAATGCCCTGCAGGGAACATCCTCCTTTATCCTCTTAGACTTCCCCGGGCATGGAATTTAGAATCCTGGAGATCCTATCACTTACTTCGCCCGGCTGATCCATTCTCTGGCTTATCCCAAGGAGAGCCTGATTCGATCCTAAGGTCAAGTACCCTATTTATAAGTCGGACCCGGAGCTAAAAGATAACCTCTTTCTTCTTATGAATGGAAGGAAACATAAAAACTACGCTAAAACCGAGTGAATGTATGTCTTTTTATCCCTTTCTTTAATCGAGACTTTCATACAGTAGCAACAACTCTCCTTTCAAGTGAGCTAGAAGGGTATGTCAGAGCAGGTTGACAGGTAGGCTGGAACCTTAGGAGGTATAGGTAGGCTTAATGAATTGGTAATCGATCGGGAAATTCGTTAAACGATATCTGTATTATGAGTACCTCTTCTGAACCATACCGCTCTTCTGGTAAACGGTCAGAATCAGTAAAAAAATGAGTTCCTTCTTCAAATCCATCGGTCACATCCGCCTTGCGAACTGTATCGGTCAACTATAGGAAACTGGCTTGGTAAAGGTCAACGGTCCTGTTCAAGCATTGACGCATAACGGGAGGCTAGCTCAGTAGATTAGTTCTTTAGTTTAGGAGTGAATGCTTTGCTTTCTTTTCTTTGATCTACTCGTTCATGAATTCCATCAAAATAGTAAATAGAAAGAATTTCAAATCACAAATCATACATAATAAGCAATTCTTGTGAACGAAAGAGATATCCGATTTGAGAGTAAGGACCTTCAAGCTGATTATGGTTAATCCGGTGATAAGACTGGCAAAGCTTCTTTGCTCTAGGTAGAGGCGGCTGTGCTTTTCATTTTCTTTGATCTTTCCGCGAGGGCCTCTGCTTTCCTCGAACGATGACTGAGGAAACACATCCAACCTCGAATGCTGAGACAAGACCGGGCACACTTCTGTAATATAATTAAAGTAATATAAGAAAAGGGCCGAGAACTTTGATACCAGTGGAGTGCGATGACATGATGACAAGGCCTAATCGACCTTCTAGAGCAGATTCTCGACCTTAAAGAGCAGATTCTATACTAGACTTGTGGCTTCAGGAGATGAAAAGCTTGATGAACCCCGACCCACTAGACCAAGTGAGTGATGTTGCATTTCAAGCACAGGCACCTTTGACCTAGCTTTTGACAGAGAGAGACAAATGGGAATGCCAGGCACAACTCTTTGCTTTGAAGCATGAGAGAACGAGAACATTTCCACTGCTTTAGTTGCTAGAACCCCCGCCTGGAAGACAGCACTCATCCCTTCCTTAATTAAGTAGTACTAATCCCATTCCTTTAGAAACCTGTCCTTTCCAGTGGAATAGCTTGCAGAGTAGAGTGATTTCCTTGCTTCATAGGTTTCAGGTTTAGAAGACTCTCTTCCCCGTATACTGTATTTACTAGTCAGGCCCGGTGGAGCAATCTCGAATTCTCGTATATCAATGCTACATGAATGATTCACATAAGGGAATTCCAAGTGGGTCGAATAGGACTAGGGAGCTCGCTTCCATCTACTAAAAGTTCACTACGGGTGGGGACAAGGTTGGTTTACAGTACAGACGGGGTTTCCTAGCTGGCACTTGAGAAGTGCTCGTCTAGTTTAGTGATTCCTAGCGTAGAACTCTTCTGTGTTGGAATAGTTTCCAGATTATGACCTTCTCTTTTGATTGAGTGAATAGCCATGCCATGGATTCTCTTTTCTGGGCTAGCTCTATACCATTTCCATAGTAATACTGCCTTGGTGAATCCCTTATCTTGTTTGCAGCATCATTCTCGATCCCCTTATTCCCTTCCCAAGAAGGAATCATATCCTACGGCTAACTCATCCTTATATGGCTCCCGGATCCTTAAAGAGAATCAAAGGCTATCTCGAGGGATGGTCAGAGAATCGGTTTATCTTCACGGCACTAGACGGCACCTTTATGAGTGCGTATAAGCTTGCTTTAGAGCTAGAGCGTGCATCTAAAATAGTTTCATATCCCTTTCCATCGATCTTTCTTGGTGCTGTAGTACCCATTCCTGCTAGCTTGATCTGGTGGCCTTCTCTTGGCCAGGACTATATATAATAGTTTATTGAGTGCTTCTTGGGTTGGTTCTCTTGAAGTGCATAGCTCGGCCCCTTTTCTCTTTCTTCCAACGGAAAGGGTTCTCTTCTCTTCTGGTATGGAGTTCGACTAGAGCCTGCCGCTTTTCCAGGTTTGGGTGTGGGTGGATCTCATATCTTAGAGGACAGGGCGGGGCTTATTCCCAAGGTCAGGTCCCATGCCGGTGGACTTGAAATACGAAGATCTTAAGCTAAGCTACGGGGCCGGGAATATACTCCAGGTTGGGAGATCTGTCCTGCCATCGGGCATGCAAGAAGCTATGTGCGCAAGGCATCAGAGGCTTACTCAAATGGAACATACGAATCCAACCTTGCTTGACTCTCTTTTTCATACTTGCCCTCGGGATCAGTGGTAGATTCGTAACGTTATTACTCATGGTTAGCAGATGATGGATCCATTTCTGTTGAAGCAGTGGAGTGAAGAGGAGGGTTGGGTCCCGCCTCACAACGAGCCCGGGTAGCTAGATAGGTAGATAGTAGATAGCAGTCCGGATAGTGATAAAATATGAAATAATCTTCTTCTTGATTGAAAGAAAGCCTGTGCCAGAAATAGAGAGAGTTCTGCTCTTGGTTGACATAGATCGCTCTACTCTCGAATTGACATACATAGAGTTGAAAACATACTCCTCACAAATGATCATAGTTCACTACTAATGAGCGAGTAACTACTAACGTTACGAGCAAAAAGATGAATCTACTTGGTTCATATCATATGTTCCGCTCCGTTGACAGGTTCATATATGTACCTGATGTTCATGGAAACAACAGGATGATAATCCGTTGATGGGAAACTCACTTTGCTATGCTAGGAAAGTGACTAATGAAACTAACAAGTTCAAGTGCTCTAGTCAAGTAGTAAGCTCCAGTGGGAAGCGCTAGTCCAGATAGAAAGAATAGACAGGAGGATTGCCAGGTTGGTCCGCACAGGTGCATATCTGTAGGTTTCAGCACGGGATTCCAGATCGTTGGTACCCGATGTTCAGTTCATGGGAATGGGAATGTAGGAAACTCTCTCTTCCGTCCGGAACATATAGATAGATTGATTGCTGTAGCAGCAAGTCAACTAGATCCAGTGAGGAATGAGAACCTTTCCGGGGGCAAGGGGGGCGAAGCTACTAGCTACTATTACTATTGGCTATGGATGTCCTAACACGAACGGAGTCTATACGAGCAGAGGAAAGCGAAGCGTATTGGTTGGTTCGGATTTCAGAGTGCACTGGTTCTATTCTAACTAGACTCGCATCATAAGTTTGCCTGCTTTAAAATCCCGCGAAAGTACTACTGGCAGCTCCTATATGAGGTTGATGCCACGAAGATTATCATATCTACATGAAAGGCAAATTCATGGAAAGGAAAATGAATGTGATGTACACTAGAAAAGATACCAAGCAAGAGGATGTGCGCAACGTCGCGCTCGAAAGTCTTGTCTATGAAACCAAACCCTAGTTCCGTGAGGAGGAAGACTCTCTTCGGTCGAGGGATGGATGGACTAGTGCCGTAAGGATGAGTGATGCTAGAGGGAAGTAGATAGGTGCCGCTTGCTTACTACAGTGACAAGGAAATCAAACAAAGTAGTGGCCAGGCCAGTCTCAAGAATGGGTGAGTCAAGTAAACTTGCCAGTATGCCGGGAAGCCGGTAATGCTAGGGTATCTCTAGTCGAAAGGATGCCGGATCCAACTAATACGGCTACGCTTGAGGAAGAAGAGTGCTCCTACTCCTACTTATTCTTCTAAGAATAGGCCCGGTGCTAACTCCACCTTCCGGACTGCCCTTCATCGGCACGAAAGTAAGATTGGACATGATAGACGGAAGCAGAATCGAGGCAGTATCAGTTTCCAGGTTTCGAGGAAGGAAATGTCCGCGGGGCTCTCTTATCTTCTTAAAGGATGAGTGTGTATACAACCAACCTATAATACGTATTTTCGAGGTTCCTATGCTATGGTATCCAGGTTCCCGTCAGGGAAGGGATAGGGTGCCGTGTTTTCCACAGAACAGTCTGGTGGAATCCAGTGGTATATAGAAGCTCTGTGCCCTTCTCTTTCTCCTGCAGCAATATGAACTCAAAGGGATCCTTTCCTACCCGGGACAGCTTCATAGCTCCTACCTTTACACTTGATTTGCGCAAGAGTGCTCGTCAGTGATCTCCATTCAAAAAAATGGAAAGGAATGTTCCATTGCCACGAACAATATGGGCTTTCTCATGGATTCCCCTTTTTCTTCTACACATTATACTAATATAATTGGATTGGGAATTCGCAGGAATGGGTATTGAGAGGAGGATCACCATGGCCAAAACAGCTCTTGTCAGCGACAAACTCTATGATTTGCCAATTCCAATCGATTTGCATATCAGCAAGCAGGGATGAGCACATCTGGAAACCTTGACTTCCTCTGGATGCGGACCAATATATGCATAAACCTTCGTTGGTTGGGTTCTCGTTTCTCATCGAGAGTGTTGAGACTATCTTTCAAGGAAGCTTCCCAGCATGACCTTTCCCTGAATTGGCGTATAGTGAGGTGAGTATCCGGGTATCATGACAACTCCAGTCAAGCACTGGGCAATACTGGCACTTAGATGGATTAGATGACTTTTGATGATCAGCCTTTACCCGCGGGCACTGGCCACTTACATACAGAACCTATACATTTCCAAATAGGAGATGAGAGAGCCCTTGATCCGGCGCATGACTCTCACGAATGAGAAGCTCAATAGCCATCTATCTAGAGAAGGAACTAATGCCACTGATAGGAAATCCATAGACCGTACGCCCACTTACCACTCTACCACTTCAATTCAATGACGGACTTCACCGATACCTAGCTTGAGAGAGATCGATCACTGGCATGTGGCGTATATTTCCGAGAGAAAGAGGACTGAAATTCACCTTTACCCCTTCTATCACAGGTCTCACTAGAGATTCCCACAAACAAAAGAGAGATTAGGAAGACCGCTCCTTTGCGAACTTGGATGGCATTTTCCGCAATCTGTTTTGTGGATGATATCCTTCCATACCAGGAGGATCTGCTGGAGAATCAAGGGTCCATTCCAATAGACATAGTGCAAGAGAAGAGAATTGGGTGACTTGAATATGCAGCAATTTGCCCGGCTATGGATAGGCAGGCATTCCTTTCTATGGGCCACCCACTGCTCCTAATCAAGAAATTGCTTTAGGGCAAGAGTCATGTGTGACCAGATTGGAAACCGAATTCCATTCCTGATGAGAAACTATCTGATATTCCTCCTATTCCGGAAGGTTTTCTAGCCACCTGCTTAGAGATTTGACGGACTACCAATCCAAATAGCAGTCAAGAAAGAATCCAAGTTGCAGTCAAGATAGATGGAATGGACTAGGGCGCAAGGAAAGAGATCCAGAACGAGACCGATCATTCATTCCCTCTTTCTCTGGCTGTAGAATTGACATAGAACTAGTTTTTCTTCCCAAGGCCCAATTCTTAATGATTGAGGAAATGCACGCTCACATAATGGGAAAATCACGTATAATCCTTACGAGAAATTTCCTACTTTCCTCTCTACAGGGAAGTGCGCCAGTTTGAGAAATATCGTTGATAGAATGAATGCTCTTACGCGCTAATGAATGATGACTTATTTAAAGAATTTCTTGATATCTTGCAGAATGGTTTTCATGCTAATCAGAATGAATTTCTACTTATGCGCTAAGAGAGACTCTGGTGGAATCAAACCAGTCTCTTGGGAAAATCAAATGGATGGATCTCTTTGTCAGCTTCTTGTTTGAGAAAAAGAGTAGTGACTCGCTGGATTGAGATTTCTAGGAAAAAGAGTTGCGAACGAAATCCTACACTCCCTGTAGGTAGGGCTGGGCGAGAAAGGGTCCCCTCTGAAGCCTATAAGTTAGTAAGCAGGCCAAATATTCCACCGGGGTCTTTCTTAGCAAACTCATTGATGGCAGTACCTAACTAAAGAAGAATAGCGCTCTTTCTTTCTTTCAATTACGTTTCTTGAATGGTTCTGCACTTAGATCAGTCAGTACACACGAAACCCTTTAATCAAGTGAGTGCCACTTTAACTCAGCTCTTTCCTAGTGATCTTGATTGTCCCTAGAAGCATCTCTTATTTTCATATAGAAATGAAATGGTTTAGTGGAAAAGAGGGAGATCCGGACTCACTTCTACCAATCGAAGATTATCATATTTTAATGAAAGGCAAATGATAGTCAGAAAATCGTATAAAAATGCAGAAGTTAGGCTTCTTCAGGTTCTAGAGTCGTGGCTTCAAGCTCCAGTCTTAGTTTTACTAGAGATCAAATCTAAAAAGGCTCCCCATGGACTCTACGCAGGACTTTTTTCAAAACCTTACATAATTTGAATTTCTCTTTCATTCCATGTTGCGGATAATGTGCCGTTTGGAAGTTTTGTGCTCTAAAGTGTTTGGTAAGTTTGTGCTCGGCTTGAATTTGAATGCGTATCCCGATATCTTTTTCTTCATCTTTCTTATCTTAGTTGTCGTATCACGGATGTTGTTTCGCGCTTTATGTCCGCGTTGCCCTGTATGGGCTGCGCACGTTTTCACGGGTTTGTCTTTCATCGCCATACTTGAGTCTAGCATTACCCCAGCGGAATGCTCGCCGGTTAACGATCCTGCGCAAAATGCAGGTACTTCGGGGTCAGAGAAGGAGCCTCCACTGGAGGAGAGCTTCTGGGATAAGCTTATCCAGGAAAGTGAAAATAGGCGTGGGAAACAAGTCGCGTCCACAAGTCAAGCCCCTGGGGGCTTGCCGGAGGGCGGAGAGCCAGCAAAGGCTCAAGAGGCAGAAGCCTCTGCTGGAAGGGAACCTGATAGGAATGCTGGTCCTTCAACTGAGCCGTCGAGTGCTCTGCCTGGGCCGGACCAGCCAGATCTTGGGCTAAACCCAGATAATCTTCTGGCTATAGCAGACGAAATCCAAAGGATCCATGGGGAACTTCACACGAGGGTACCGGCGGGGTTTCAGGCAGAACGTCTTTCGGAAATACTTGAGTATACATATGGCCCAGGAAGGATGGGTCATGGTTAGAACTAGTCTGCCAAGCTTAAGAAGAAGTGAAAAGTAAGCAAGTTGTCATCTAGTGAGGGCTAAAAGACATGGAGAACATCCCCCCTCTATTTGCCAATAGCTTCCGCCTTCCTCTCTTTCATTTCATGTCGGTTCAGCCGAGCCAATAGATTCCATAGGCGGGTCAGTTATAGCTGTAGTAGCCTTTGATTAGGTCCTTTCAATAGACTTTCCGTAGCTATAATTCGATAGACTTTCCGTAGCTCAGTACTGCTGATCGTTGACGCCCGCAACTGTACTTACGGCTGTACTTGTGAAAAGAGATAGAGCCGTCTCGCTATGACTCAAAGATGGTCAAAAAGCTAATAGATGGGCCACAAAAGGTAGAGGAGAGGGGGTAAGAAGAGTAGACTTACTACTGGATACAAGATAGGGTATACAGCTAAAAGGGTGAGATAGAGGAATGAAATGAGCCAGTGAAACGGTCCACGACCACAAGTATTGAGCTATAACCATAAAACTTGGGGAGTGCCTCAAGAAAATCCATTGAAATAGAAGACCCAGGTTGTAATGGAACAGACAAAGGTTGAAGAAGACCAGCAGGAAGGGTGTGCTCACTCTTGTTGAGTTGACACACATTACAGTGAAGAACAAACTTGGAGGGAGAAAAAGAAACCAGAAGGGACCCATTGTTTCTGTGCAAGTCGAACAATGATGGAAAAGCATCCAGTATGTAGCCGACATATGCCAACAACCCAAATGCACATATGCTAGTTAAGTTGAAACTCCTAAATTAAAGCGCAAGCAACAAAACTACTTTTTTGAAGGCGCGGAGCGTTGAAGAAGAGCATAGCTCGATTAACACAACTAAGGGCAATATGGTTCATTTTCCTAGAACACCACAACAAATGTCCCTACCGGCTGTTGCCAGTGAAGCTGAAACCATGGCTACCCCTCAACAAGCCTCTAGCTCTTATCCTAGGCCTGAACCGCCTGAACCTCCAATTACCGTACCATTGGTACTGAATACGACCACCACTCACACCTATTCCAGACCTTTAAACCCCTGACCACCTAGACCTCTAGTAGCAAAGCAACTAAAAGACCCAATCACAAAAATAACCCTCTCTATCCCCCTCAAAACCTTGGCACGAGCACTTGTTTCCAGCCACCTATGGCCTTCCTCACATCTCAAAACATGATAATATTAGACCTAATCCTGCACCTCCACCACCACAACCAAGACCCAATTCAATACCAAATATCCCATTTTCCCAACCAATACTTTTGCCCTATGCTGGAAATTCCATGAAACCAGAAGTGCCAATATATACTTACCTTAACCAACCGCTTCCAACTCAACAGCATGACCCGTACCAATACCTGCAAGAACAAAGGCCGCAAAATCAATATCAATATGGGCAGCAGATACATCAACCTCCTAGAGTTTCTTTTCCAATATTTGAAGGGGCCAGGTCTTGGATACAAAAGTGTGAACATTACTTTTCGGTGTACCAAGTTACGGATTGGTACAAGGTAGAACTTTCGGCTATGCACCTTAGGGGGAGAGCTGAAAGCTGGTACAACAGTTTCTTAGTGAATAGGGGACAAGTATCTTGGCAAGAGTGAATTCAAGAGATTGTAGAGAGGTTTGAGGTAAGAAATGTGGTTGGTGTAGTTGATGAGTTTAATCACTTGACGCAAAGAGGAAGCCTAGAAGAGTACAAGTCACACACAATTGGCAGAATTGAGGGCTGCCATGTTGAGGTGCAATCCCTATTACGATGACAACCTTTTTCGACAAAGTTTTCTTGGGGGTAAGGGTATTGTAAATAGAGATAGATGTTTCGTCCGGCTCTGAGAAACAATTCGGCAACCCCGCTCTTCCCTTTGCCTCTTCCACATCTATTTTTGAAACTTGATTCGGTTGAGTTTGAAGCAAGGATCTAATCAGATAACGCTTTGTTCTCCAATGAATGGAGGTGGAATAATTTCTTGAGATAGAGAAAGCTACATCTCGACTTTATTTAAACGAAAGAAAAAGGTTAGTCCTGCTCCTAGACTTCCAATTCCAAGTAGTAGTAACGGAAAGGAACAGGTTTAGGAGAACTTTTTTTATGTCTTTCTTATAGCGATCGCTGAAAGTCAGTCAATGCCCTGGCTTCAATGAATGAAGACCGATGGGCTACGAAGTGGAGATGATGTCGTCGTGTCATTGCTCGTGATGTCTTCACCAGGATTTGACTTACCAATGTGAAAGGTACCGTGCCAGTGGTTCTATCATTTAGATAGAGAGTGATCTTTCCTTCTTGTCGAAGAAAGATATGACGTTGGGAAGGGAAAGGGAGTAGAAACGTTTTCGTAGCCTTGGGGCGAAGGGCTGAGAGTTCCGTGATCCAGTTCTTTGAGCATACATAGGTTGAGGATGGAACTCCTATAGCAATCGATGTGGAAAAAGGCAACAGCCGAGAATACAAAGCAGAAAAAGCGAGTGAGATCTTGACTTTCTATTATCATACAACATAGAAGTATTTAATCAAATCAGAAAGAGCCCTGGGATTTGACCAAAACGGCATAATTGAAAGCTCTCGTCTCAGTCGCTCGCCTAAGAAAAGGTACCGGGTTGCTCCGTGATGACGAATAAGCAACCCAGCCCAATCCTTGCTTTCATAGAAAAAGGTGAATTTACTCGAATATTCGTTCAATGACTCAATATTTAGTAATCAAATCATGCGTTTGTTAGATCATTTAGTGAGAAATAAAACAAGAATAAAGAGAGAGTCCTCACCTCAATATCGACAACAATGACCTGGCAAGTGAAGTAAAGTAAAAGCAAAGTAGAGCCCGGTTGATGTCAAACGTTTTCAAATCTTACCCACCATATCCATTCATGCACGTTACTAGATGAAAAGTAAAAAATAAAGCAATGATGGTTTTTATCAGAGCCACTTTACAACCGGTTTAGCAACTTCTTCATGCCCCTACGAACGAAATATTTGGAGTTTGACAACTGGTTGATGCCGGTTGATACTCGAATGAATATATTGCCGGTAGATACTTGCTTTTCTAATGAGGTAGACACTTTTGCATGTTAAGGTTTCCACTTCAAACCATCCAGATTTACACTTCAATTTCTCGTTGTTGACATGGTTTACACTTGACTTCATTCAAACTGACACTTATGTATCTATCTAGGCGGGCGGGCACTTAACCAAACTCAGGTTGACACAAACTATACAAAAGTCTTAATTAGGGTGTTTTTTTCCGATCAACCCGAAACTCCGAACAGAACCGACCCTGACTAGACCTTTTCCCAAGCAACTCCGAATACTGGAAAATCTGAATGAAATTCGATAAGAGAAATCAGAGCATGTTTCTAAATTTGTGATAACTACTTATTTATGAGTGAGAAATGCTTCATGCGAGCACCCTTGGCGGCCTGCTTTTGAGACAGGGAGGCCATGCTCGTATCTATGCTTTTCATCATTGGTCTGGTCTACTCGTACCCCACCCCACAAGGTACATCTTCGACTACCGTGCTTCTTATCTTGACGCTATACATTCAGTTCAGTCAGTCCCAGAGACTTATCCTTCAGAAAAAGGTAATCCACCCATATTGGAATTTTCTTCACCTGGCCTCACGGATTCAATACCGAATTCTCTTCGCATACCGGCCTGCTAATTCCGGGATTAGCTGTTCTCAATGACTGGTGGATGCCTCTTTTCTACCTTAGAAATCGTTTTTTTTATGTACCTTCTCCCTCTCTACACCTTTTTTCTGCCTCGCCGCCCAGAAAGACCTATAGAAGAAGGAAGAATTCAATCCGTATACTCCAAGCGCCGTAACTATCGCACTTTCCAAGCAACCCTCCAATGAAGAAAGTGCAATTGAAACAATCAAGAACGGAAAAATAATTAGACTCCCTCGTCAATTGTTTGGATTGGAATTAGGCTCCTCTACTCTAGTCGTCCTCTTCTATTTCGGGCAGTAGCTCAGCCCGTTCCGGGCCTTCCTTTACTGAATCTATTAGTAGTTGCACTTTTCGACATATGCCTTTATTTAGGCATTGGTTGTAGGCATCCCCTTCTCTTCAAGGAATTTCTGCGCCCGGTTCCTGATCAAGTGTTGGAAAAACCGGAATATGATGCTTTCTACTTCAGCAGTAGGGTTGGCCTGAAGCCAGCCCATAGAATAGATACGGGCGTGTTCTACACAGGAGTTCTTGTAGAACATGTTCCAATCAAACCTCTTTCCCTTCGTCTCCGGTTTTCAATACGAACAAGTGTCATCCTCTTCTCCCATCGTTTGGATGGAATACCCACGTGGAGCTGACCTTCACTTTTCAGAGACAGGGGCAAGCCGATAATTTGTAGCCTCCCTGGTTGTTTTCTGGAAATTTCAGTAGAAGTGAAGCCCTGTAGGAGCTCCCTAAGGACTCTAGCTAAGACCTTTTTGAGACCCTGGGTGACTCGCGTGGACTTATCCCCTCTCGGTAAGCCGAAGACCATATCGTCTGCGTAGCGTGCGTAATAGAAGACTACGGCCCCATCCTCTCGGACCATTACCCTTTCAAGCTTGGCATCCAATATATGGAGATAGCAGTGAATGAGGACAGGTTCAATCGGGCTTCCGAGCGGTATTCCTCGCTTCTGGCACGTGTAACTCTTACCTTTTCTATCTACGTGTGGTTTTCATGAAAACCTATTTTATCAACCTATGGACTCCTTTCAATGACAGAGTCTTTGGAGCAAATTGGTTCAGGATTCTAAGGTTAGAAAAGAGTTACCACTCAAGGGAGGAACAGGATATGTGGAAGGCTATCCTGGTGGCTCAAGACTGACCGGTATACCTGGACCAGTCTATATTGAGCCATATTCATCAATTCGTCAGGCAATTTGGCCTCACACAATGTATCCCTGTTCCACCAGACGCTTAATCAACCCTGGAACACAAGAGAACCCTTCTTATCGAAGAGAATTGCGTATTAAACAGATGAGAGAAATAGCCCTAAATATGTGCATCGAGTAAGTCATTACCTTCTATTGGATCTCCAGTATCGCTCATCAAGTACTTGATCAGATTCCTCTTTTTTCTTGCAATTGCAAAGTGGTGGAAAAAATTTGTATTTCGGTCACCATGTCGTAGCCAATTGGCTCTGCCCCGCTGGAGCCATGCTACTTCTTCTTGTTCAAACAGGTTCTCGAGCAGCAGTCAAATTGACTTCCCCTGCTTGAGCGTAATGCCCGCCCCTGGTGTGGTGGAAAAAGCCTCGTTTTCTATTCCTTTTAAAGCTGCTGATGCGAGCTACCGAACAAACAAGATTAGTACAAAAAGCCACAACTAGCACTAGCTTTCGTGATTGCTTCTTTCTACCTTTCTCACTCCGGTAATTGCTCCTTCTCCAAAATATCACTACGGACAAGATGAGCTAATAGAAAAAGTTAGGGCAACAGATGATAGCGACTCGCCAGACTCGAACTGGCATAGGCGGATCGGATCAAACGAAATTAGCCTTTCTTCCATCAACAGGAATCGCTTTGATTTCGCAGTTCAAGAGGATGGTGGGGGCAACCTCTCTACATCTGCGGGCCGGTAGGCCAGCCAACTAACTCTTCAAATGAAGAACTGATTACTCCACATCTGTGAACCTATCATTCCCCGCCCTTGCCCATTATTTCTTTTTGTATCACGCTAGGACTTTGCCTCTTTTTTTGAGGAAAAATATGGAAGTAGAATCTCCTCTATTTTAGAGGCGTCTTCCAAATCCAATTTAAGATCAATGAGGTCTTTCAGAGAGCCGCTGCTCTTTCCATTAAATTCTAGGATCTCTTCGATCCTATGCGCAAAAGCAAGGTGTGAGCCCGCGACCCCTCGATCGCTCTCAGAGTCAATCGGCCCAAACCGGGTTATGAGCTCAACGAAAAAAAAGTATTTTTAGAAATTGCCTGCAAAACCGCCTTGCGAGCGTTAGCGTCAGCGTCAGCGCCATCTCCCGATGGATATTTTTTGCGCATCTCCAATAGCGCCTTGGCCCTATTTTCTTCTTCGTCTATTGGGGAAGAAGAAGAGGTGGAGTAGCAGGCGGATCTCATCCCTCCTGCGGACTTCCCCGTACTCAAAGTGACTCTGAGAGATTGCGCTTCTCTACTAATCGCATTCTGTTCAAGAATCACTGTTTTCATGATCGAATGACGAAATAGATATACGAACTGTATAGGATCATTCGCTGGGATGGGATAAGTGATTCTTTTATAGGATTCCCATGGGATCGTAGAATCAACTAAGGATGGAATAGGTATTTGTGATCGATTAGCTTCCAGTATGACCGAAGACTTTCTATCTGCATTCAGAATAACCACACAATCAGGTTGTTGGTTCAACCCAAAATTGATCTTCTTCTTTCTTGAACGGAATTTTTTTTTATTTGCAAAAGATTTGGTCAAAAACGCCCCGATCTTCCATTGAGAATCATCGAATGAGAATTCACATTTCTTAAATAGCTTCTTAAATAGCTCGCCATTTCTTCCTTATCTCATAAATAAATAAATGATTGGTCTTTAAAAAGAAGGAACGGCCTTTTTGACGACTGGGAGATCCTATAAAATGAAGAGCGTTTTGTAAACAAATCAGTGTCTTGTCTGAATCGAGAATAGCAATTCCATTTCTTGAACCACGGATATAGACTTTGAAATGGTGATCAGCTACCCGACGGCCGAGATGTGCATTCGTACAAAGTAATTTAGTACAGACTATCGAAAGCATTGTCATTTTGCGATTTGAGTTCCGGAGATACAGGTGGTAAGTTATGGGTAATGCGGGGGAACTTTAAGACGAGATAGAATACCTAATATGGGAGTGGTTTAAGTGAGAGAATAGCTCCCTTACCAAACCAACTGAGCTATTTGCCATGTTTTTGACAAATGACCTAACTTTGATGTGATGTGCCCGGCTAGCCCGGATCATTCTTAGAGCAGTCGAGGTTACCGGAATTACGGCCTTCCATACAAGAACTGGCACTATTGTAACTCGCTATGGGCCTCCTGCCTTCTCGAAAGAAACTGGCTTTTGAAGAAATTACTCTATTTTACGCATTTAGTTGAAGCGGATTCAAAGAGCTCTATCGAGCAAGGAAGGAGTATACTATACTGTAGCTGGATAAGCTAGATACCAAAACTTTGATAAAGATTGAGGCAACCCATTTGAATAAGAACCGGACGGACCCCTGTGGAGATGGCATAAACAATCCTTTGACGAACTTTCTGGTTAACATAGAATCTATGAGTTTTTTCTTCTAATTACTACTACTAACATTATTCAATCTGGTATCCAAGAATTTATTAAGCTCATCCCGCAAGCACATGTACACATCTTGGATTTTACCGTCTTAAGATGGAAGAAGATTCGTTCTCCTACCCATTTCTAAGTTAAGCAAGAGATAACTCATAATTTGATAAGCACTCGCACTCGCATCTTGGGTCACTGGAACCTGATGATAATTACTCACTCCTTCATCCTGAGAAAGGATCTTGGCTATGAAAAAAAATGGATCACTAGCTTGCGCAGCAAATTGAATGAAACTTTCGTCCGAAGTAAACATTTCAGTCTGGTGTTCGTTATACCATTTAAGGGCATCATCTAAGTTCGAGAACTTTGGATACTTAAAGGCTGCAGCACATGCTAAGTGTTGACTGGGATTCTTTTTTTCCGACAGGTGGTTTTGTGCTGGAGGTTGAGGATGATCGGCAGAAAAGAGTAATAAACTTTTTGACAAATCACGCTCATGAAAATGCAATACACCTGAATGGTAGATTCTACCACGGAAGTCCATGAATGCTGGCAAATAGAATTGATAACCTTCGTATGCTGACGCAAGTCTTATTAAAAAATCTTCATAACTAGCCTGCTGCACCTGTTTTAATAATTTATTTAACAGTATGTTATAGCTACAAGCATTATTAATACCTTTGACGTTATTGAAGTAGCACTCCCTCAATATGTCTGAGGCTTCTGTCGGATTCACGCGAGCCAGAGCATTTGGTAAAAGAAGCCCACACTCAACTAATCATTGACGATTCTTTTCAAGAAATCTCAAGAGCCTTTTGTTTATTTCAAACGCTTGAGACTGAAGCCCATTCAAAATATCACACATCTGCTTGTATTCTTTTTTATGTAACTTTATATAGAAGTGGTTTAAGTCATGGGAAGTTAATAGCCGAAAGAGCCTTTTGTGTGAATTCCCCAGCGGCGAATTAACAACTTGTGGGGCCCTATCTATTCAATCTCTCGAGCCCCAAGAAAACCCCCCTCTCCCTCGGACTCAATCTCTCTTTTGACTCTATATATGTGGGCACCTGATATCTATGAGGGTTCACCCACCCCGGTGACAGCATTCCTTTCTATTGCGCCTAAAATCTCTATTTCTGCAAATATGTCACGTGTTTCTATTGTTGCTTCCTATGGGGGTACATTACAACAAATCTTCTTTTTCTGCAGCATTGCTTCTATGATCTTAGGAGCACTGGCCGCCATGGCCCAAACGAAAGTCAAAAGACCTCTAGCTCATAGTTCGATTGGACATGTAGGTTATATTCGTACTGGTTTCTCATGTGGAACCATAGAAGGAATTCAATCACTACTAATTGGTATATTTATTTATGCATCAATGACGATAGATGCATTCGCCATAGTTCCAGCATTACGGCAAACCCGTGTCAAATATATAGCGGATTTGGGCGCTCTAGCCAAAACGAATCCTATTTCGGCTATGACCTTCTCCATTACAATGTTCTCATACGCAGGAATACCCCCGTTAGCCGGCTTTTGTAGCAAATTCTATTTGTTCTTCGCCGCTTTGGGTTGTGGGGCTTACTTCCTAGCCCTAGTGGGAGTAGTGACTAGCGTTATAGGTCGTTGGGCGGCCGGAAGGTTGCCATGAGTAAGGTTGGGAGACCGAAGGCAGTTTTCCGTGCACCGGACACGTAGCTTACCGAATCAGTTGCAACACAGATGGGAATGCATGCTACGAAAGACAGGGTCGAGTCTGATACATCAACCGTCGACTCCATATCCTTGTACGAGTCCACAATCACTACACGAGATGAACCTGGGTTTGGTGAATGGAAGTTGGCCTTAGGTGTAATAGGACTCCCAGTTACTGCGCGCGATCGTATACTGAGGTGCTCCCCGTCGGTTGTTGGAACGACGCGAGCCGGGCCGGGCCTCGATTCCTTTCAAAAAGATGAAGGGACAGAGGTGACTAATTCCCCATCTCATTTGGGGCGGAAAACGAATCGACATCTCGATGTGATACAGCCCTTTCCATTTTCGTTGGGAAAGAACGGCGAAGTCCATCCGAACCCTCCAATGAAGAAATAAGAGGAGAGCAAAGTGCCAATGGCGCGCGAAGCGCATGCGGAAGGGGCACGGAGAAATAAAGAAGTGTGGGGGAGAAGCAGCCGAGCTCATTCCCTTCGCTTCCTGGGCCCAAAGCAGTGCTTTGTTTCCTGGCCAAATCAAGGATTTGGGGCTGATTGCAAAAGATATCTGAATAGAAAGATAGATCCATCCATCTATCCAGATATCTAAAAAAGAATCGATTTTGATTTCATGAAACCTTTGATTCAAAGAACTGCGCTTAGCCCCCCCGCTCATGAAACGGCTCTGCTGCAATGGATGGCAGAGGGTCCATAGTACCCGAAGCACTGGAGTGATCCAGTAGCCGGGAAGGGGCCTAGAAGTGCCTACTACTACACCACACTACACTTGGCTCTACACATTTACAGAGCTTACCCCTATCCAGTGTCTGGCAGAACGTTGGGGGCTTCAATCGTCGACTCGTTATCCCCATCTCAGCCCAGGCTAACGGAGCCTGACTTATTCAGGGGAGAGAGTGGAGCCTATCGAAGCACTCTTGAGAGTAAGATCCTTGGCTCCTCTTCATTCTCTACAGGGGTCTCTGCCCACATGGAAGCGGGGCAGAGATGGATAAGATCAAACACGGGAATAAGAAGCATTTGAAATGCCTTTTTGATCATTTTGATAGAGGGGGATGGATAAAGTGGGCAAAACAGACTCACATTTTTCAATCGAAAAGATGGGTTCCTTTTTCGTCTCGACAAAGAAAGAATCATCTTGAAAACGCTCCTAACCCCTTCGTAGGGCCGTGTATAGTAAGTGATCCGAACCTGCCCGGAGCGAGCCCCCCTTAGAGGCAAGTGAAGTTGGTGAGCCGTATGATGGGCAACTATCTCCTGCGGTTCGGAGAGGACTCAGCTGTTAGTTAGTACCCCCTTGGTTTCGGGGTGGACCCTTTCACTCTATTTTATTATATACGCTTAGCGAAAAGAATGTTTTTTGATAGACCTAGGACATGTATTCTATATGAACCAATGGATCGTGACAAGTCGTTACTACTAGCAATGACTTCCTCTTTCATTACTTCATCCTTTCCATATCCCTCTCCCTTGTTCGATCTTACTCATCAAATGGCACTCAGTTCATATCTGTAAGTTCGTTCGATCATTGACAAGGTTCAAAGAAAGGGTGGGCCATTCACCATGAAGGCTAAAAGCGAGATAGGCTTTACTGGACATTTTCGCTTACAAAGGCGAAGACAATTCCGCGTTTTTTCAGCCGATTCTCCGAAATTTAAGACAATTATCCTCACTCAAACTTCAAAAAGTCCTTTTTTTCTGATGTAAATTCTGTCTGTCTCCTTTGTCCTTCCTAACGCTGGTCTAGTCTCCGATTAAAGGATTGATACGGGCGTGCTTCCTTGCAGAGGGTTGTTTTAGACACCTACCCACCAGAAACTTCGCTTTGCCACCCAGGTATAACCAAAGCCTTCCACAAAGGAATATTTACTACTGGGTCCATCACGTGTCCAGATACCGGTGCATCCCTTGCCGTTTCCCCATCGGCTGAAGTTGGATCAAAGTCCCCGGACGCGAATGCTCATTATAGAAAGAACTAGGCCTACTTAGGTAAACAGGCACCCCATCACTACCGTAGTAGTTGAAATCTCTAACTTAGGTGCGTTTGCCCATTACTTCTACCCATCTACGCGATTCTGAGATCCAGCCATTGGAACTGAGAGATCCCCGCTGTTTGACCTACTCAAGTAGGCTTTCTATTGAATATCCACCCGTGGTAATTGCTTGACTGGTAGAAGCACCAAGCTTTGGTACTATAGTCGTACTCGAGACCCTATTGAGCTGCTTAGTCTTCTCCTTTCTTTGGCTGGTGAAGGGACGGTGGACTTGTTGTTTCATTGCTCTCGCGCTCTGATCTTGATATTGATTGCCAACTCGGATAGAGGAAGTAAGCTGTTCTGTTTGGGCCATCGTTCTCTGTTCTATTGGATTTGACACTTTTTCTGATCTCCCTCTGCCTGTTTTTGAGCTCAATAAAAGAGAAAGTTTCATGCCAGTATGGGCGAAAACCATCAATTTTCACATTCCCCTAATAAATGGGTGTTTTTGAGGTCCTTTTTCCGATCAGTTTCATGCCAGTATGGGGTCAAAGTATACAAAAATCACATTCTCCCCGTAGAACGCTGTTTTTAGAGCTCTCCTTTTTTGGAAACTTTCATTGCGCATAGTACGAAAACCAACAGAAATCCCACTGGCAAGGGTGTTGTGCCGGTTGCCGACCAGGCGATCGACCAGCTTCCGACCAGAAGCGTTGGTCCAGTGAGGTGAGCCACGACCAGAACAGAGCTGTTACAAAGGAAGCCCACTCCCTTATGTTCTGATGGGAAATAGGACTAGGATCTGTAATAGTTGTATCTGCTTTCCTTTGGTTTGCATGGGCACGTGATACATTCCTAGCATGACGTTGGAACAAGCAAGGACCCAGCGTGATCCAGAGGGCAAGCCCATCCCGGGTAACTTTGTATCCTGACCCAAGCCGGAAGTTTGTCGAACTTGTAGTCTAGGACATTGGTAGGGATCCGCATGGGCACGCTGAACAATCCGATGGCCACCCACAACACGAAACATCGGCCCCGCTCGTAGCGCTTGCCGATCATCCCTATCTCTACCGGGCCCGTATTCCCCGCCTCGCTGATACTTATTCATTTCTTTGAATCGATAAAGATGGGTATCCATGCCTCTTAGTTCCGGGGAGATACTGGTTATGCCAGTGTGGACAAGTTCAAATGGAGCAAACCCGCAAGAGCATGGAGCATAGGATTTGAATTAGCCCAATGCGGATGGCAGCGATCGAGCAACTAAACGAGCGAACTCCAAATAGAAATCTTTTGCGCTTTCCTAATGTGTTCTAACAGGTGTTACAAGCTTCGATAATCTAGCGTGAACTAACCCGAACTATGGTTTCGCTTCCCTAAACTATGTGGTATAATCACTTTAAGTGAAGCATGTCCCGATGATTCCCCGGATAGGAGAAGGCCAGCTGGGTCATTTGTTTGTATAATTACGAGTCAATTCACTCCTGCGGTTTTTGCCCGAGTCAAAAGACAAGCAAGTCCTTTGAGTACACAGCGAACGAAGTGCCAGAATGTGAGCCTAGGGTGAACAGTGGTGCTTCCATGGCAGTTGGATAGTAGATCAGAGAGGCAGGCCAGTAGAATATGGAGTTGTTTTCGTTCTCTTGTTATTCTTTTCTGGCTATAAGTATTTCTGTCTTGGATTCGTTTGGCCATTAGGTTTGAATTGCCTTCTCTTTCTGTCTTCCATTTGAATTCCGTGATTTATCCTGCTATTTGGAGAGTAGTTGATATGGTCTTTCTTGGGTTTGGCTTTCAAAGTGCAGTTCGAAAAGAGTGAGTTGCTGTCAATGGCTGGAATGGAATATATAAATAAGATGGAAAATATGGCTTTCTTTCCATCTACCTATTTGAAGTAGTAAGCTTATCTTTTAGGTGGGAATAGTTTACAATCGAGTTTGAAAGCATTAATGAAGTGAGCCTATTACATCAAGTTCTTTTTTGACCTTTTCATTTGAAAGTAGCCATAGGCAAGGAAGGCTACCTATTGATACGGAAAGAAAGCCATCTCTGGCTATTCTTTTTTAGGGTGGAAAAGAGTGCTCCATATCCATATATGTGCTTGGAGGGAAGGCCACATCTTTAATTGTATTCTTTTTCGAGGTCATCCTCTTCAGCCTGTGTTAGTAGTGCTAGTTTTTCGTTTTTAGTACCTTACAGGTCTATAGAAAGGCTTAGAGGATCCTAAAGTGTCAGTTTATGTTGGAATTGCTTTGCTCTTTTTCAAGCAAATAAGCTTGAAAGAAAGTGCTTTTATTTGAGTGGAAATGAAAGAAGAAATCGTCTATCTAGACAGAGTATGTGTATTATTCGGTCCATGCTTGCCCTTCTAGGCCCTTTAGATCTATATCTATCTTACTATCGAAAAGGGTTTTAGGAGGAGCAGAGCAAGTCGCGTTTACAGCCAGCAGTTCTTATGGGCGTAACTCCCTCTAGTATTCCAATAATCTCCTTTCCTCCAATATGTCACTAGTATTCAAGTATGCGGCTCGTATTAGTATGCCAGGCGTTCGAGAGACCAGAATTCTTTTCATAGCCTTCCCTTCAATATGCCATCTTGTCTTGCGGCGCTCTATCCTTCCAAGCGAGCCTGTGCTCGGGGAGCACTCCTTCTATCATTCATAAAATATGCTTATCTCTCCTTGGTCGTAAAGCTTCGCTTTGCTTTCATTTACCGAAAATGCCATTGGAGTTTCCAGCCGGGAGGCGCAGTCTCGTACAAGCAACTTCTCTTCCTCTTTCGAAAAGTAGCAAAGCGGTGTCAGGTTGGAAGCCTGCGGGCCAGTCTGTTCTAGCGCCTCATTCTTTACATCCTTGCATTACTCTCTTCCTTTCCTCCTTGCCCTAACTTGAACTGGCTGAAACTAAAATGGCCAGACTTTCTAATGATGGCACTGGCTTGGCTGGATCGACATGAACTTCTATTAGGACAGCAACTGTTTTGCCCCTTGTCGAACTTTGACTGAGACATAGCCTTGCTGCTGCGGGGCAGCCGACTTATAAATCTAGTTACTGTCCTTCTTGTTCATGTAGTGCCTGCCTCTCTCCAAAATTCCTTCCCGCACTTGATTGAGCAAAAGATGCAGCTTCACTAATTGAGTTAGGCACCTGCACTTCCACTGCAGCTCTGAGTTCATTCTTCAGACCCAAAAGAAATTGTGTCACCAGCAGCAGTCCTCCTACATTCAGATCATACAATTTAACCTAGCGGAGCGGATTCAACTACTTAAGATATTCTTCCTCAGAGCCAGTCTGCTCTCTATCATCATCTATCGTCTAAATAAGTAAATAATGACACCGATATAGATCTTGTTGAGGACCCCCATCCAAGCCATAGGAAAGAAAGCCGCTGGAGTGCGACGCTCAAAGCAAAAGTAAGTAATAGGGAAACAAGGTTCTATTAGGCTTGCAGGGCTGCTGCTCTTTGAAAGACGAGGTCTAGTGGAAGAGGCGGGTCGGGCAAGTTGAGTACTCAGATTCGGCGCTTGCTTGACATCTCTCTTTGAATCTGAAACCTGACATGACCATTGATTCCGCCTCCATTGCCGGAAAGGATAACGATGGATCTTTAGCTAGCTCATAGGCAGAGGAAAGGTATACGTTAACAGATAAGGAAAAGTGGATCCGCTACCAAATACGTTGTGGAGCCGTGTTCTCCAGGGAGGTTTGAGGGTTCTTGGGATGGGTTCTATGTTGCTGCCCATTCATTTCCTATTAATAAGGAGATATGTAAAGCCAGTCATTCTATTAAAGAGAACTTCCAGTGGCAGATTTTAGATGGTAATTCGGTGCGATTGTTATAAGACCCTTGGCTCGGTGGGACTGCATTGAATAGAAGGCCTATTCCTATGAACATGTCAGAGCTGTTGGAAGGTTTGTCTCTCTCCCACTATCTCATTCCTAATAGGGATTGGCATCTTAGTTTATTAGCTTTTTTTCTCCCTGATGAGGTGGTGCGAGAAATTTCAGCTGTACCAATTCCTAGAAGCATCTGTTCTGATACTTTGACATGGGGGTCTTCTGTTCACTCTGACGATTAGGATGAAGGAAGTATACAGGGAGGTCTACCAGCCATTTAATGAGGAAGGTGGTCTTCATTTCTCTTGCGTATGGAAGCTTAAGGTCATTCCCTGCATTCCGTTTTCTTGGTGGAAAGCTTATTGGAATAGACTTCCGTGCAGAGAACGAACTTCTTGTCTCAAGGAATTTGCTCCCATTGTCTCAGTGTTTTTTTTATGTTTGTGAAGGGGTAGTGGAGGACATAGACCATGTTCTGGTGAAGTGCACAGTAGCTAATCAAGTGTGGATGGTTGGTCTTCCTGAACTCTTTGAGCTGGAGCTTTGGACTCTACGAGGTATTGGGTGCTTGCCCTATTGAGAGTATCTTACATTCTCTCTTCACCAGACAGATAGACAAATAGGCAATCCGATAGAAAGATTATGGCTTCCTTACTATCAGCAAGCTCCCACAGGCGATGAACTGCTTCTGACTTCTTCATTCGGTTTGTAGCCATACCGTATAGAGTGAAAAATGCCTTTTTTGGAAGTAGCTAGATTCAAGCAAGCATCCTAGCAAAACGATCTTTTGACAATGGGCTCTGCCCAACACTGGGACTGACTGACTTTATACAGAGATAGAAAAGGCTGCAATCCAAGTTTGATAAGGCGGTTAAAGACATTCATTGTGGTTGGTCACGTTGGTGAATTAGATGAACAATCGATATTACCATCTTGGACTGTGAAGTCATCCATCCAGACATACTTCTTAGGTTAAATAGCCAAACATCTGAGTGAGTCAGTCTACCAATGCCTTGTGACTCATGACAGTAGTCCACCAGATCCCTAGTTGCTGTTTTTGTCCTTTTGGATACCACCTATTTTCATATTGAAAAGATTCCAGTACCTTCACCACAAACACAAGGCCTGCTGCTCCCTAAGTTGTAAAGTCGCCCGTTTGGTAATCGGAGTGAATCTATACTTACTCAACTACTAACTCTGAATGTTCTCGCTATCGAAGGATTTCTTTCTTTGCGTATGATGATTGAGGCTCAATTCCTTCCCGAAAGAATAGTAGACTGACAAACGTATCTTACTCGTTCCCTCAACTGCTCGACTGAAAGAACTCTTAGTTCTCATTCTGTTCTTTCTTGTTTTTTCAGGATCCAGGAAAGACTTTCTTTAAAAAGAGGAATCCAGATGGATAGATTGTGAAATAGAGTATCTCCTTCGATTGAAACATCAAGGATGAAATAGAGGACTTCTAACCGAATGATTGATGGAATTCAGGTGCGATTCCTAGTATTCAAATAAAAGAATATTAGATTACATATAAGTTATTTGTGTTCCTACTCCATTCTATTCTCTATTTCAATCTCATATGAGGTAGCTGGTCAAAGATAGGCTATGTCGACCCTTTCAAACTGTTTTCCATAAAAAAAGCATAAATCCGCTTATGGCATTCACCCAAGCATACAGAGACAGAGGAGAGCTTGCCTGCGGTAAAGGAAGGTTTTTACTACGAAGCATACGAGTCTGCTTTAACCAACAGGGGAGTGGGAAATAC
This sequence comes from Triticum urartu, assembly GCF_056163025.1. Classification (NCBI taxonomy): domain Eukaryota; kingdom Viridiplantae; phylum Streptophyta; class Magnoliopsida; order Poales; family Poaceae; genus Triticum; species Triticum urartu. The sequence goes on along the minus strand of NC_141876.1, from coordinate 75,398,133 downwards.
ACTCCCCTGTTTGTTACAACTGATGCCCCGCCTATAAGCAGGTAGCTTGTGAGCTATCGATCAATTGTGAATGTTCTCATAGAATTGGATCTTATCTTATTCACATAAGTCTTTCATTTCATACATGTTTCCAAGAAAGAAATTAGGACAACCAATTAAGCATTGGATGAGTCAAAGGCTTCTTCGAGCATTTCCAGATCAACTAGGACAAGACTCAATAAAGTCACCAATGTTGCTGCTTGCTTGACTTTGCTTTTTTGAATCTACTTCTTTGCTTGTCTCGCCAATGAAGATACTGCATCATCTCTATACTTGCTAGATAACCAACACTTTGCTTCCCATTTCTTTTGCAATTAGATCGATCTCCCAATGCTTATATATGTGGTGCCCCATAGTGATGAATGGAGCAAAAGCTAGGAAGAATTAGGAAGCATCAGCCCGGAATGACCCCAAGACTTATTTGCAGGAATCATAGCCAGCCAATAGAATTACTCTTTTAATATAGCAGTGGTGACGCCATGGATCAAGGAAGAAGGTTTTGTCTTATCCCAGCAGCAATGAGAGCCTCTTTCTTCTCCTGATGTGAATACACAAACCCCTATAGCGTCCGACACCACTCACATACCCTAGAAATTCTTGTTGTGGGGCAAGTGAAAGTACTTTGATATGCCCCAGAGGTCTTCGAACCTTGGTATTTCGAATCAGATTGATAGCTTTTTGAATGGCTGCGGTTCCGGGACTCAAGTCTTTAGTTTACAGGTTCTACATTAGGTTCACGAAACGGATACCTATCTACACAGCAAGCTTCTTCAACAGGTCATTGGACATCACCCTCACTTCTTCTAGCAGGAAAGCACGTTAAGAGGTAAGATCGTACCTCAAGTCAAAGGGCCTCGTTATAGTTGGAGGCAACAAAACACACGCTGAACAAACCTCAACTTGCCTATTTTGTGTAACTGGTTGAAACTACTAATTTCCAGTTCATCTTACGATGGTATACGGTGACGGGCCAACCTTCTATACTAGTGCATTCATAGGAGGACGAAGCAGGAATTAGGAAGCCCTACACTTCAACCGGAGCGAACTTCACACTCGAACCTGGATATAGCAAATAGATCAAATAGGCTCAGAGAGATACGGGGCATAATCAAAAAAAAGAACCATTGGAGTGGCAATACAGCTAGATAGATAGATAGAAGGTCTGATTCTAAACGAAGTCTGATCTGTCACACCCAGCCATAAACAACCATTCCAGATTCCCAAGATGAAGTGGAAAGAAAAAGGATGCATTCAGGATCTCATACTTCGGCGAATCTAGGGGCTCAGAAGAGTGTCACCAACGACGGTAAATCGGTGGGCCAAACCAAAGAAAGACTGTCTCTTTGACGACGTGGTCACGGGGATACGATCCGACAAGAGAGATGCTGAAGAATATGCCCTCCTCAAGGGGTCAAGCACTCGATCAGAACTAAATCATCCTGCGGCACTCGTAGCATGAGCACATAGGGCAAGATGAAGAGAAGGATAAACGCTAAAGAGATCGTCAACTTCACCTTGGCATGCTTCCATCAGTGCCTCAAAACATTTGCTATTCTTATCTCTAGAAGGGTGCTTCTATTGTTGTAGTGTTTATAGCGAAAGAGGACAAAAGTCCAGCCGGACACCGTATAACTCCGGTATCGCGTCGCGGGTGAAAAGGGCCTGAATATTTCCTACCAGCAAGCACCCCCACTAACTCACACATCATTCTTGCATCTCACTGACACTGGGCCCGAGAAACGGCAGAAAGCAAAAGGTGTGAACCTTGTAATCTTTTCTATACAGAAAAACAGACCCTCTTCGAAGCTGAACGTTGTGGGGCACTGCTGTCAGCAGAACATTTCCTAGTGTGTAAGCGAATTTTAAGGTGATAAAAAGGCAGCGAAGTGTTCCAGCGGCCAGCCACGACGCTCGCCCCACCGTCCAGACAGAGAAACCCCTCACCAAGCAGCGGAGCTCAGCATTTCCACCACACCGACGCCTTCGGTCTCCCCCGCGGTTCCCTTTCCCGAGAAGCAGCTGATCTTGGCCGTTGGATCGACGTATAAATAGCCACGGGCACGCAAGGCCGGACCTCTATTTCTTCACCTGCCTCCCCTCCCACCTGGGCATGGCGACCTTCTCCATGGAGGTGTTCGACAACGAGGTCGTCCCGTCCACGCTCAGCAGCATCGCGCCCATCCTGCGCGTCGCCGCCGAGATCGAGCCCGAGCGCCCCCGAGACGCTTACCTCTGTACGTGCATTCGTTTTTGCGGGGATACGTATGGTGCATTTCGCATGCTGTTTTGATGCGTTTGGGTTTGGATTTTGTGGCAGAGCGAGCGCTCCTGGTTCATTTTTTTGGCGTCGGATCAATGCCGCGTAGGCTGTGTGTACTTGGAAAAGTTTTGTGTTCCCACGTTCAAAAATGTTTGTTCTTATTTTTTTTTTGGGGGCACATGCGCGCCTCGATTCGTGGTTTTCGAGGATGTTTTGCTTTTGATTCATAATCATACGAGTCTATGCAGAAAAACAGTTAGTGTGATTTCCTGGAGAACTTTTCTGGCTTTGCCATTTTTCCTTGCTTTGGAGAGCTAATTTTGGAGTATGTTCGTAAGCGTCCGCATTAGATTTTGCTTTCGGCGATCATCCATACGTATTACTTGTTCATTTCGGAGCACCTTTGTGTTTCACACTTGAGGGAGCAGATTAGATGTACTAGATAGTGGTATTTCCGATACTTTCTTCGTTTTGTTGAAATCATGTTGCAATCGGATAGTTATGGTCAATTGGTTTGGCTAGAATAGTTTCACGTATCTCGAATGGGGACTCGGGTAATTGGTTTCTAGTTTCTACTACATCCTGCAAAGTAAATGGAAGTTTCTAGCGTTTTGCTCGCTTTATTTTTCTATTTTTTTTGGAGAGGCAAATTGGGTTAGCCTTATTTTCTGGACGTCCTTTTGAAATGATTCAATTTTACTAGTTTGGAAAAGAAGCGGGGAAATAGACACGGTGAGAAAGATTGAAAGAAAATAAGATTGAATCTAACCTAAAAGCCAGAGCAAAATAGGGTCTAGGAGCAGGAAGATTGGGGGATTTTTTTATCGGATTTTG